>NC_088893.1:7500-10000 GCF_037157495.1 Lathamus discolor
TAACCCTAACCCTAACCCTAACCCTAACCCTAACCCTAACCCTAACCCTAACCCTAACCCTAACCCTAACCCTAACCCTAACCCTAACCCTAACCCTAACCCTAACCCTAACCCTAACCCTAACCCTAACCTAACCCTAACCCTAACCCTAACCCTAACCCTAACCCTAACCCTAACCCTAACCCTAACCCCTAACCCTAACCCCTAACCCTAACCCTAACCCTAACCCTAACCTAACCCTAACCCTAACCCTAACCCTAACCCTAACCCTAACCCTAACCCTAACCCTAACCCTAACCCTAACCCTAACCCTAACCCTAACCCTAACCCTAACCCTAACCTAACCTAACCCTAACCCTAACCTAACCCTAACCCTAACCCTAACCCTAACCCTAACCCTAACCCTAACCCTAACCCTAACCCTAAACCCTAACCCTAACCCTAACCCTAACCCTAACCCTAACCCTAACCCTAAACCCTAACCCTATACCCTAACCCTAACCCTAACCCTAACCCTAACCCTAACCCTAACCCTAACCCTAACCCTAACCCTAACCCTAACCCTAACCTAACCCTAACCCTAACCCTAACCCTAACCCTAACCCTAACCCTAACCCTAACAACCCTAACCCTAACCCTAACCCTAACCCTAACCCTAACCCTAACCCTAACCCTAACCCTAACCCTAACCCTAACCCTAACCCTAACCTAACCCTAACCCTAACCCTAACCTAACCCTAACCCTAACCCTAACCCTAAACCCTAACCCTAACCCTAACCCTAACCTAACCCTAACCCTAACCCTAACCCTAACCCTAACCCTAACCCTAACCCTAACCTAACCCTATCACCCTAACCCTAACCCTAACCTAACCCTAACCCTAACCCTAACCCTAACCCTACTACCTAACCCTAACCCTAACCCTAACCCTAACCCTAACCCTAACCCTAACCCTAACCCTAACCCTAACCCTAACCCTAACCCTAACCCTAACCCTAACCCCTAACCCTAACCCTAACCCTAACCCTAACCCTAACCCTAACCCTAACCCTAACCCTAACCCCTAACCCTAACCCTAACCCTAACCCTAACCCTAACCCTAACCCTAACCCTAACCCTAACCCTAACCCTAACCCTAACCCTAACCCTAACCCTAACCCTAACCCTAACCCTAACCCTAACCCTAACCCTAACCCTAACCCTAACCCTAACCCTAACCCTAACCCTAACCCTAACCCTAACCCTAACCCTAACCCTAACCCTAACCCTAACCCTAACCCTAACCCTAACCCTAACCCTAACCCTAACCCTAACCCTAACCCTAACCCTAACCCTAACCCTAACCCTAACCCTAACCCTAACCCTAACCCTAACCCTAACCTAACCCTAACCCTAACCCTAACCCTAACCCTAACCCTAACCCTAACCCTAACCCTAACCCTAACCCTAACCCTAACCCTAACCCTAACCCTAACCCTAACCCTAACCCTAACCCTAACCTAACCCTAACCCTAACCCTAACCCTAACCCTAACCCTAACCCTAACCCTAACCCTAACCCTAACCCTAACCCTAACCCTAACCCTAACCCTAACCCTAACCCTAACCCTAACCCTAACCCTAACCTAACCCTAACCTAACCCTAACCCTAACCCTAACCCTAACCCTAACCCTACCCTAACCCTAACCCTAACCCTAACCCTAACCCTAACCCTAACCCTAACCTAACCCTAACCCTAACCCTAACCCTAACCTAACCCTAACCCTAACCCTAACCCTAACCCTAACCCTAACCCTAACCCTAACCCTAACCCTAACCCTAACCCTAACCCTAACCCTAACCCTAACCCTAACCCTAACCCTAACCCTAACCCTAACCCTCTAACCCTAACCCTAACCCTAACCCTAACCCTAACCCTAACCCTAACCCTAACCCTAACCCTAACCCTAACCCTAACCCTAACCCTAACCCTAACCCTAACCCTAACCCTAACCCTAACCCTAACCCTAACCCTAACCCTAACCTAACCCTAACCCTAACCCTAACCTAACCCTAACCCTAACCCTAACCCTACCCTAACCCTAACCCTAACCCTAACCCTAACCCTAACCCTAACCCTAACCCTAACCCTAACTAACCCTAACCCTAACCCTAACCCTAACCCTAACCCTAACCCTAACCCTAACCCTAACCCTAACCCTAACCCTAACCCTAACCTAACCCTAACCCTAACCCTAACCCTAACCCTAACCCTAACCCTAACCCTAACCCTAACCCTAACCCTAACCCTAACCCTAACCCTAACCCTAACCCTAACCCTAACCCTAACCCTAACCCTAACCCTAACCCTAACCCTAACCTAACCCTAACCCTAACCCTAACCCTAACCCTAACCCTAACCCTAACCCTAACCCTAACCCTAACCCTAACCCTAACCCTAAACCCTAACCCTAACCCTAACCCTAACCCTAACCCTAACCCTAACCCTAACCCTAACCC